>NC_053421.1:16002099-16047099 GCF_016859285.1 Xiphias gladius
TTTAACATTAACTTATGCAGTATGCGTTTCTCTCTCTACTGTTGAAAGTAGCTGGCACAAAGCATTTCAGTCTTCCTTTTCACTTTCCTTTATATTTTTTAACAATTTAGTGCAGCGAGGTGAAGTGGCAGAGTTTGTACATCATGGCTAGGTATACAGCTGCTGTCTTTGGACAAAGAAGATTATAACATTAGAACATATTTTTGTAACCAGTAGCAAAAAACTCAACATGTAAGAGATTCACAGCATGACAAAGTAATGTTTCAGGCCAGAGATGTCAGACTGAAAAATATACAAACCTTCATTGTAACAATATTGGATGCATTTTTCCACATTGCAGCCCCTTATTTTGCCAAGTCTTACAAACATCCATTGACATTAAATTGGGGCGATCAATTTCGGCCAAACTTCATCAGCATCTATTTAAGTTTGATTTTTGTCTTAGACGTAATAGCATTTTAAAATGGAGTTTGTACCTTTTGTTTCTAAGCACCTACAAAAGACTTTTCTCAAGCCCTGAGGGTTTATTTTTTCTAAACTGACATTTTCTCCCAGAGGCCTTTAGTAGAGGGACTGTTGCATGTGACATGTATGCTGTAACACACATCCACCACAGAGTATTTCTCCATGTGCCATGCCAACACAACACACCGCAGACAACCACAGCCGTGCGGCCTCTTTGAAGAATTTCATAACCGGTAAATGGGAATGTTATCTGAGATCCTGCTCCTGATAGCAACCCAGCTGCAAGCTGAGAGGCCTGTTCGGGAATACAGGGGTCCAGATACCATAATCCGATTGTGCGTGTTTGTGTTTAAGGAGCGTAAAATGCAGCTCAGGAGAAAAGTTACAGATATGTTACTGTGTGTGTCTATGTATGTGTGTATATAGGCCGCAGTTTATCATAGCTTAATGTAACATGATGTGTTGTTATTTGTGAACTGGGCTTTGCTCAGAAATATTCATATCTGCCGTGTTTAGTGTATGATATTGCACCAGGAGTACAGGCCTTGAGGACTGGCTACCTGGAGCAATGCTGTCATCTAGCATTTGGCTTAATAATTAAAATGGGCTCTAGCGTGTGTGTGTGTGTGTGTGTGTTTCTACGTGTGTGTGTGTGTGTGTGTGTGTGTGTGTGTGTGTGTGTGTGTGTGTGTGTGTGTGTGTGTGTGTGTGTGTGTGTGTGTGTGTGTGTGTGTGTGTGTGTGTGTGTTACGGCCACTGTGTGTCCATGTGGCTCATCTGCAGTGCTGTGTGATTAATGACTCCAGGGGTGAGTGAGCATCAGCAGTCAGCCCTTTTTGGTTATTCTGAGCTGACCTAGTGTGAGTGGGCCATAGTGGACACAAAGCCCCGGGTGGTCACAAAATCCTTGGCCATTCTCTCACCTGTACATCAGGCTCAGCACCGCAGGAATTTTTTCGCTTGCTGAGAGAAGCGAGTGCAGTTTCTACACAAGGACACACATTCAATCACTGGGAAAGGACACTTGCTATTTGCTTGCATTCTTTCCCGCTCTGTGCTGAAAATCGCTTTCTGAAAGGCCAAAGTGGCTCTCTGAGAGGCCAAGAACACAGTAATAGTCAGACTTGTATAAATATATTGCCATGCCACAGATCTACAATGTGTGACCTTTTTGTGTTTCATCTTTCAAATTAACATACATATATACACACATACACACACACACACACACACACACACACACACACACACACACACACACACACACACACACACACACACACACACACACACACACACACACACACATACGCATACATAAAAAAAAAAAATTCAACACATTATGCATAGTTAATGCCTGAGGTGCATTCATACATTAAGCAGATTTGTCTTTTTTTTACCTGTGTGTCAAGCTATCTTTGGAGACCCCAGCAGCATGTTTTCAGTCTCCAGGGAAACCAACCCATAATTAGTGTTTGTGTGTGCATGTGTGTGCCTGTATGTGTTTTTTAATAATCGACAGTAATGAGATGAGCGGAGGGGGGAATAATCCTGGATTAACATCTTAAAAATGCATGTGTCGTCATAACAACATCCTGATTGCGACTTAATCATTGAAATACAGTCACACAAATACTCCGCAACCGCACTCACAAACACACATCAACACAGCAACCACCAATTGTCCGTGCATCAGATAACTGAATGCTACAAGCTGTGTGTGCGTATGCTGTTTATCCTGTGTTGGTGTATATGTGTATCATTGACTTAATTAGAGAGTTAAGCGGGGTGCTCCTCTGAAGGGATTAAGGGGGAAATGATCAGAATCGAGAGATTTAAAGCTGAAACCAGTTAAACGGAAACAGGAGGAGGGATATCAGGGCTCAGAGGAGAAAGGAGTATGAGAGGCAAATTCTGCTGTTTGTGCACACATTAACATGTTCACTTGTGTAAACTGTCCTCTTGAAACCACAATTAAGCACTCAAATTTGCTTCAAGGTTTAAAAGCAGTTCTGTCAACCTCTCAAAGCCACTGTTGGGGTGTTTTTGACTCGTGTGCACCCTGTGTTTGGATGCAGGAGAGGTTTTATGGATATTCTAGGATACTAAGTGAGAACACTGGAAGGTGACAGAAACTCAGACAAGCGGGGCAAGGACAACCAAGGACAAAATCGACTCCCCTGACCTGAAGATTGACAGATAGGAACTGCTTGTCGCTCATCTACGTCACATTCTTTATGCTGTGGCTGTGCATTCAAACTGTGAATTAACGACATAATGGGAGTGATGGTTATCTGACCCGCAGCTTTACCTGACAGACACTGTGAGAAGCGATGAATCAAGTGACCTTTATCCTCGGCTGTGAAACCGTTTCCTATATAGGATGGATTTCCCGCGGTACTGAGTGCAGTGTGCCTGACCTGGGAGTAGCTCTACAGCAGATGGATTGATACATAGGGTTAATATTCCCGGCTTTGTGGTGCTTTATATGATCATTAAAAGGTGATACAGTTTTTCTTAGAGTGGTCTTATTGGAAATGTGTGTGTTTTTTCTAATCAATATGGCAGGAGGTCAACGTCCATTATATGATTCATTTGATTGTTTTAAATTAAATATTTGTTGAGAAAACATTGCGTGAGTTTTGTTTTTTTTCTCTTTGGTGTCTTCCGCAGAAACTCATTGCACCTCATAATTAACTCTCAGAGAAGTCATCTTCATCATTGATCTGTGTTTTTGGTCAATAAGGCTATTTTAGACTATCCCGCTGCTCCTATTGTCTGAGTATTGAATGTGTGCACGCATATCTGAACGCACACAGTGTGTACGTGTTGTTTTTGTTTTGTGTGCACGCACAGTAATCTTCGGTGGTAACGTCTGTCTCTCAGAGATAACATAACCGAAGAATTAGACATGCTGTCTTACAACCAAGCATCACATCTCGCTATTACAGCCCCCAAATTACACCCTATTACACCTCTTTGTGTGTGCGTGTGTGTGTGTGTGTGTGTGTGTGTGTGTGTGTGTGTGTGTGTGTGTGTGTGTGTGTGTGTGTGTGTGTGTGTGTGTGTGTGTGTGCGTGTGCGTGCGTGTGCAGATGAGTTTAAGCAATGTGCTGACAGTGTCATGTCCTTGGGCAACTGTGCCAAAATTAAGAGTATCACCGAGCCCACTACCTTCTCTAATCCTTAAATCCATCGTAGGACAGAATTCACATAGTTATTTCTACATAATTCAAATCCTACACAAACAAGTTTCCTCAACAACAGAGCCATGCATACAATAAGCGAAGAGAACAAAAACAAAAACTTAACAAAAAAAAACTAAACAAAAAAAATAAAACCCCTCCCGAAAAAATAGCCTGATTTTCATAGAATAAAGGTGCTTTTCTGCTTCTGAATCATAAACAGTGATATATTTTTTGATGTAAAAGCTCTAAACAGCCCTGAGCCACTTAGCTTTCCATATTTCGCACCTGCAGCAACAGCAGTGCCTCTCGACGCATCAGTGATGACAGATTACTCTTTGAACTGCTCCTTCATGGGAGTTCAAAAGTTAACAAAGTGATGCATCAGTCTGAAATCGACAAAAAATCAGATTACTTTATGATGAAGTGATATGACTTACTGGACACCTGACTATCCAGATAATGGAAACTGAAATGTCTATTCAGTTTCCAAGGGATTCTGATCTTGAGCATCTCAGACCTTTTGACTGTTATTTGGTGGTTCGGCAGAATAATTAAAATAGTAGACTATCATTGCTGTGAGCCAAAAAAGGTTGAGGAAAAAGATGTAAATTGGAGTGGAACAGCCTGGTACTGTATGTCACACTCTGCCACAACTAAAGAAAACTTTTAATGAATGTCACTGCCGGAGAAAAGGTATAGGAAGGGCTTTCTTTGTGTATTTATAATACTGCATAGCACATTCTGCAGTGAAGTTCAGCGCTGTACAACAGCATTCAAACATGCCGGCTCTGAATGAGGGGAATAGAGAGAACTGAGTGTAATGGTGCCTTTTCTTCTGTTCAGCCAGAGAACAGCCAGGGGAGCTGAACGCAGCCCCACTGACCTGGTTGAATCAAAGGCGAGACCACAAAAAAAAAGGAAAAGAAAAGGAAAAAGAACAGAAAGAAAGAAAGGGAGAGTGCAAGAGATTGGAAGGGTCTCATTTATACAGCACTGCAATTTAGGTCGATGGATCGCTTCAGTAGCCGTGAGGGGCTCCTTTTGCTCAATGCAATCTATATCCACAATCTAACAATCAAATGTGGTGCCAATGGAAGTGATCCTGCCCCAGCAGCGCTCTCTCTGTTACTACGGGTGTATTTGACTGAGTGCCTGCTTTAGTTTTTATACCTCATTAATTCACAGGAGCGATTGACTGAAGAAACTGCTCCTTCTCGATCATAAATCAACTCACACACTCTTGAGTACACACGGAAACACACATACACACACGTGCACACACGCACCTACACACACACACACACACACACACACACACACACACACACACACACACACACACACACACACACACACACACACACACACACACACACACACACACACACACACACACACACACACACACACACACACACACACACACACACACACACACACACACACACACACACACACACACACACACACACACACACACACACACACACACACACACACACACACACACACACACACACACACACACACACACACACACACACACACACACACACACACACACACACACACACACACACACACACACACACACACACACACACACACACACACACACACACACACACACACACACACACACACACACACACACACACACACACACACACACACACACACACACACACACACACACACACACACACACACACACACACACACACACACACACACACACACACACACACACACACACACACACACACACACACACACACACACACACACACACACACACACACACACACACACACACACACACACACACACACACACACACACACACACACACACACACACACACACACACACACACACACACACACACACACACACACACACACACACACACACACACACACACACACACACACACACACACACACACACACACACACACACACACACACACACACACACACACACACACACACACACACACACACACACACACACACACACACACACACACACACACACACACACACACACACACACACACACACACACACACACACACACACACACACACACACACACACACACACACACACACACACACACACACACACACACACACACACACACACACACACACACACACACACACACACACACACACACACACACACACACACACACACACACACACACACACACACACACACACACACACACACACACACACACACACACACACACACACACACACACACACACACACACACACACACACACACACACACACACACACACACACACACACACACACACACACACACACACACACACACACACACACACACACACACACACACACACACACACACACACACACACACACACACACACACACACACACACACACACACACACACACACACACACACACACACACACACACACACACACACACACACACACACACACACACACACACACACACACACACACACACACACACACACACACACACACACACACACACACACACACACACACACACACACACACACACACACACACACACACACACACACACACACACACACACACACACACACACACACACACACACACACACACACACACACACACACACACACACACACACACACACACACACACACACACACACACACACACACACACACACACACACACACACACACACACACACACACACACACACACACACACACACACACACACACACACACACACACACACACACACACACACACACACACACACACACCCACTCACACACACACACACACACACACACACACACACACACACACACACACACACACACACACACACACACACACACACACACACACACACACACACACACACACACACACACACACAGTGTGCGTGTGCGTGCGTGTGTTGGATAGAGAGAGAGGTAGAGATAGGTTTGATGCTGTAACAGCTGCTAATTATTGCTGCTCTATATTTCACACAGTCTGTTTGATCTCCTGTCCTTTGGAGAGAGATAGGGATTCTCTGTCTCTGTTTCTCACAAACTCACACATTTATTCACACACAGACACACACACTCAGATACATGTACACACAAGCTCAGGGGTCACAAGGAGGAGAAAGAGGAATTGTGCTCTAATTACTGAATCTCTGCAGGAGTTGACTTACATTTCTAGCCCACACCTCAGGACTCAGAGAGTACATTGTGTGTATCGTTTTTGTGTCTGTATTTATGTCACCCCTTGCTGTAGCGCCCCCCCCCCCAACTCTCCATGTACTGGGCTGCGTTCACTGATATCACAGAGCGCAAATCAATGCAATCTCTCAAAGCACTCTGGGTAGTCCAAGTCCATAAACCATCTGGATGCCACTCTGTTCTCTTCTGTGTTCTGCTCCCTGAGTGCAGACCGCTGCAGTGATCAACTGTTTGGCAAGCAGCTTTAATACATCTGCCCCTTCACCAATCACCAGGCATGGATGCGTAGCAACAGTTACCAACCACCATAACCCTTGGCAAGACATGCAAGAAAGTAGTTCACAGAAGTTTCCTTAATGTTTAAAATATTTTTTTTTTTTTTTTAACCTCACATATAATATCGAAGCACAACATACACTTCAAACTGTCTGGTACTGATAGTATCTGCTACTCCGAAACTGAGTGGATATTTTTTTACTTTGGGCTTCGGGCATGGTATGGTGAACCAATGGTCAAAGTGGACATTATAATGAAATGTGGTCAAAGAAAATAGCTTATTTGGACAAAATGATTAATCCATTTGTCAATAAAACAAGGACTAATAGCATACTTTTAAAACAAAATATGGTACTTTTTAAAGGCCAGCGTGTAACTTACTGATACATTAAGAACACTTTCAGACTGATCTGTCCTTATTTTAGAAATGGTGAAATAGAACTTAAAGATTAAAGATTGCTTTGCACACTTCATTATTAAATATGTTACTACACTTGGTAGATAACTATATTAAATTCTAACAAATAAGTAGTGGTTTTCAACCTGGGGTTTGGGACTCTAATAATGAGTCACAAAATGAATCTAAGGGACTGCAAGATAATTACCAGTGTAGGAAATAAAGAAATCAAAATTTTGCCACGCAAAATAATGTTTTTTTTTGTTTTGTTTTTTAACTTTTCTCTTATCTTCTTTTTTCTTGTGTACTGCTGCAAAGTTTTACCTCCTCTGGCCTCTAAAACGTATTTTAATCGAACAGCCTAATAAGCGAAAAAAATCCTTCTGCACTTAAAATGCTCACAATCCGTAGACATGCACCTGTGACAAAGGGTCACACATAGATTTGGCATCATATTAAGGGATCAGACAAGAGAAAGGTTTGGAACCTCTGCTCTATGATCTTATAAAGCGTTCCTAGGTATCCTTGGCCTCACTTTGAGAAAAGATAACCTACACAGTATTAATTCTTTATGTGGAATTTGTTGCAACATGTTACACACCATGAATCAAACAGAATAACAAAAAGCATTAAAGCCCATTTATTTTCACCCAAGTTTTAATGTAACAGATCAGTTTCATTCATTGCTGTCTCAGCAATTGATTTGTTAAACTCTGTTGAAAAAAAAAGATCATGTCACATATGAATATGAACGGCTGTTGAAGTGTTTGTATCACTGATGCCACTGAGTGTGGAATAAGCATTGAACTACTGCTAAAGTTTAAATTCACCTTTTATTTTATTGTTTCCCATTGTTCTAATGTTATCACTCACTGTCAGAATATTTACACTATAGAGACAAAACAGGTCTTTACATGTGTTGGATGTGGAAATTAGTTGTTCTTCCTACGGTGTATGTGTGTGTCATTCCAGAATTACGTCTATATTACACACACACATACACACACACAAATACAGTACACACCGAGGTTAAAATGGTCGTTCTATCCCCCGGTCCTTGGAATATTATTTATGTTTGTTGAAAGTCACACTCAGCTCAGATAACCTGTATGGAATGGAGATAAGGGCAGAGTATTATCACTTTCTCTTGCCCCTCTTTGCCTGGCATGAGGGATACTTCAAAAGGCAGCTGGTCTGTCTGTGGTTCAGAAGGAAAGAGAGAGGATGACACAAGCCCAGCTTGTCTTTGAATAGCAGGTGCACCTTTCCCTTTATTCTGGGCCTGAATGAGGAATGATGGAAAAAGCAAAGGATCAAAGTCTGTTTTCTCCATGTCTGCTGCAACACAGCAGAGGCTAAATGGAGGAACAAATTTTCATTTGAAAACAGTCAATAGTTGGGCTGTTTATGTGTATGCATGCGTGTGTGTTTGTGAGTGCATATGTGAGTAAGAGTTGGAGCTGATGCTAGTGAAAGCACTGACACATCCCCATTTCAAATAGCAGGCTTTTGTCCAAACTAAAAATTCCTTCTCTCTCTCTCACCAGTCTCTGTTGCCAAGGAAGATTAATAAACATGGCAGCCACTCTGTGAAAATCATAACGCCTTCTGTTGAAACCTCACCGGCCATACTCTGTCCATGAAAGGCTGAGGGTTCAAGGGTTGCAGTGCTACTGGGGAGAGCGGAGCGAGTGGGGTCGCGTGGAAAGTAGGCGACTGAGGGAGGAGAGGGATGGGATGATGGGACAACAGGATGGAGGGAAACAAAGAGGAGATGGAGAAGGGAGATAGTTGAAGGTGATGATGGAGGGAGGGGTGGAGAGGTGGGAGGGGGTGAGGGAGCTGAGCTGGATGTGGGTGGATGGCAGGAGAGGTGGGTGACTTGGTAGAGGATGAAGAGGAGTGGGGCATGGAGAGGGCTGTGTGTTGTAAAATGATATGATGAAGGCTGGATAGAGGTGGGGATGGTGGAAGAGGGGTGAGGTTTGGGACTCCAAGAGCAATGGGTTGAGTAAAGTTCTCTTGTGGAGTCACATGTGGAAGTGGGAGACTGACCTGGAGGGCATGCTGTGCTTGTGTTTGCATCACATCTGTGTGAATTGACTGGGTTTGAGGCTGCGAGGGATTGTGCAAGAGTGCAGGTACGTGTGTGTATTGTTCCTCTGAAGTCCCACAGTTCTCTGTCTGTATGGTGTGTGTGTAGTTTGTCCCTGTGTGTGTATCTTCACCCTCTTGCGTCTGTTCCAGGACTTTCTGCATGTGTTCTCTTGCCTGCTCTTGCAGGAGGCGGTATTTGTCCATCTCCTCAGCAGTAAAGCTGATTGGCGCTGCTGTCTCTCCACCTGTCTGTTTGTCATCAGTTCTAATCTGTGATGGGCAGAGATTTGGCGTGCTGCCGGAGTTTGACTCAGCCATGCTCAGAGGATGTTTCTGACTGTCAGCGACTGCTCTGGGATCCACTCCACTGCCCTTAGTTTCCACTTCATCCTCTCCCTCCTTGTCCTGACTCTTCTCCAGCAGCCACTTTTTCCCCCTAGCTTTTCTCTGGATTGCAGGTAGTTTCCCAATGAGAGGCAGGAGCAACATCCTAGCTCGTTTCTGTGGCAGAGACTTACTGGGGGATAGACCTGGAGGAGGTGTGTCTGAGCTGCTTGTAGTGATAGAGGCTGAGGGTCCGTGTCTGAGATCAGACTGTGAATTGGGCTCTTTTAGATGTAAAGGGCTTATTTCACAATGGTGCATGTTGAAGCCTGGGACTGGGGGACTAAAAGAGGATCTGAGGGGTGAGGAATGAGAGAAGGAACTAGGGGTAAGGCTGGATGAAGCGGACATGGAGCTGCTCTGCTTCTTTGCCTCCTGAGGGTCGGATGAGAGTCCTGGAGCTCCTGAGGACATCCTGCAGGGGCAAACTGTCAGCCCATCCACTGTGACTCCTGAGCAGGTACTGCTCCTGCTCCACTCCCAGCTCAGCTCGGACATACTGGTGCTGCTGCAGGGGCTGCAGGAGCGCGGGCTATGGCATCTGCTGGCCCGTGTATTCACCACACTCTGGGGGCTGTACGTCTGCCTACTTGTCCACCACTCAGGGCTGGAGAAGTATCTGGAGCTTGAGCGTCCGGTGCCTGTACATCTCCACAAACAGCCTGGGCTGTCTCTGCTGTCAGCCCCTGTTCTGGAGCCTGACGTGGATCTGTGTGTCCCCCTGTCTTCCCAGCTGTCGCTGCTGCCCCATGTCCATCTGTCCACACTGCACCTGTCCCAGTCTACATCTTCTGTGCTAAGATGTCTGCTTCTCCTGCCCCACCTGCTAGGACTGGGGCTAAATCTTGCCACCCGATCTTTCTCCACTGCTCTGTTTCTCGATCTCCACCCAGTCCTTGTCCTGCCCTCTTCACCACCTCCAGGACAGTTTCCTCTCATCCACTCCCACTGTTGTTGTGTATCTGATATCAGGCCTCTGTCTCTGCAACCTGAATGCCCTCCCATTTTCCTGCCACTCCTCTCCCAGACCTCACTATGCCTCAAATTCTTCCTCTTACTATGAATGAATTTCCTGTCCCTGTGGAGGAGTTTTCTTTTTCTCACCGGGCTGCTACCATAGCTGTTGTCAGGGTAACAGCAGTCAATGAAACTCCTGGGGTTGCTATGGTGACCCCTTTCCCAAAACGGCTTTGAGTCACATCCTGGTGAGAAGGAGTGTAAGGAGAAGTGAGATCGCCAGGGAAAAGTCCCTGCATCTCTGTCTCTCTTTCCCTCCCCTTTGGTGTCTCTGTCTGCTGTGTGTCTGGTGAGCTGGGAGTAGGCACTGCAGTGCTCTGCCTGCTCTCTGTCTGGCTGTGACTGGGATTCAGAGCTGTGGCTCCTATGAGGCCTCCTCTTCCTGACAGAGACAGACACTGGCTCAGCCTCACATCTCCCCAGGAGACAGCTGCTCCCTGCTCTCCGCACACTCCTCCTCATCCTCAACTCCCCGCTCTCACTTTGCCTCTTTTTCTTCCCCCAGCTCCCTCCAGCTTCTCCTCTCCTTTCTCTACCAGTGGAGACTGTAGAGACAACACTCCTCACTTTGCACCTTGCTGATTGGGGCTTGTTTGAAGCTCTTTCCTTTTCACCCCTCTTCCTCTTTCCCAGCTTGTGTTTCTTTGTGCTAGTTTTCCTGTTTTTGCATGACACTTCTGAGACACCCACGTATGGCTGTGGAGTGCTGGCACACTCACACATTGTCTCACTCCCACACTCACACCTGGATGGGCCTATGCACATCCCTTGTGTGCCAGACTGGGTGACAGACTCTAATTTACAGCTCAGGGCTTTGAGGGGTCTCTCCCTGATCCCTCTCGCACCCCCTAATCTGCCTCCCAGAGGATTGTGGGAGTTTGTGTCAGAGCTGTCACTATAGGCAGGGTCAAATGGTTGGGATGCTGCCCTTACACAGTTCTCCATACTTAGCCTGCATCTTTCACTCTCTTGTCCTGTTTCTGATGTTGTAAGGTTTTTTTTTAGGAACAGGTGTGCTTTTGTCTCTACATCAATATGTTGCTCTGCCTTGAAATCCTCCTCAGCTATTTTCTGTCTGGGTTCTCTCAACTCATGTCTTGTCTGTCTTTGTAAACAAGAGTGAGTGTCTGGTGTAAGAATAACTGGCACACATGGGTTTGATTCATCTGAGAGAGCGCACATCTGATTCTGTTGTGACACCTGCAGATCCTCTGTGAGTTGTTCTGTTTGTTGGGGGTTTAAGCAGAGTGGGTTGCAACTGTAGGAAATGTGTGGTTGAGACTTGGTGAATTTTAGCAGACTGACCGGCCATCTCAGACGAGTCGAGCCATCTTTCCCTAGCACACACATTTGCTGACTCTCCTCCCTCCCCCTCTCTGTTTCTGGCTTTCTCTCTGTCTCACTATCTGTGTGTTCGGTGTCCATGTGTGCCCCTGCTAGTGCTGTACCCCATATGGTCACCTGGGTCTTCAAGGGCGAAAATAGTGAGTCATGGCTCTGATTACCAGGTGCTGCTGTGGAAGTAAGAGAGTGTTCTTTCACCACGATGTCTTTTTTTTCAATCTCCCCCTCTTCTTTCACAGTCTCTCTGGGGATTTGCCCAATGTCGCTCGATCCAACACTGTCAGAGCTAGACTTATGCTTTTCACTCTCACTGTGTTTCCTCTCCTCCGCTGCCCCAATCTCCCTGTCGATATCTTCCATCATTTCCTTTATCCTTTCTTTCATTTGCTCCCTCTTCTCTCTCTCCTCCTCCTCGAGGTCTGAGAACACTGAGGCAGAAGGCTCCAGCCTGGGCCCCCTGCGTGAGAAGCAGAAAGATACCCCAAGCCTGCCTCCCACTCTCCCACGCGCAGTGAGAGGCAGCTGGGGATACAAGCCCATGCAAGATTGGGTTTCCACTGCAGGAGGGTTTGTACTGGATGCTGGATGTGTCATTAGTGAGGACTCTGCTAGAGCAGTGGGCAACGGTATTAGGCAAGGAGATTGACATGGATCTTCTGGCTGGTGGCTGAGAGTAGTTGTCAGGGCTTGCGTAGGACGGGGTTGCTGAGTGTGGCTGAAGGGTTCAGGTTTGTCGTCAGGGCTGTGGTCTCTTTGATCCACGTCTCTATCTTGCTGCTGGCTCACAGCTCTGACTGTACTTCTTAGCCCATAAGTCCTTCCTGGGACTCTGCAACGTAAGGTGACAGGACAAATATACTAGTTTGCTTGACTTGACTTCACCTTATCTTGGCTCATTTTAATTAAAGAGTAACTTAACAACCCCTGAAAATCTAGCTTTTGCTGACCTCCACTGGTTTATCTTCTCACCTTGCTGCAGTGATGTACAGGTATGCTCCAAGACCTTTTGACATCACTGTTGGGTGTGGTTACAGATGCAACAAAGCACACTTTCCTGCCACATCCATCAGTGATGCTGGGTGTGTTCAGAGGTGAATTAGGCTTGAAATTTTCATCTGAGAGGACAGCAAGGAAACACTGATTTTCAGTCTTCTGTTAAGTTACTCTTTAAAATAAACTAAAATTCAAATTAACTGAACTGGTACGCTACTTTAAAATCAAAGTTAATGCCATCATGAAAACATTAATTGTCTAAATAACATGCATATATTTAGAGAGTTTTTTCGCTAAATAAAGGCCTCAAGGAGTCAAGTAAAAAAGAAAATACAATCAAAATAATATAGTAAAATCTAACTGCAGAAATTTAAAATAAACTGCAGAATGATAGTAGAAAAGAAATGATTAGTCAATTAATTGATTAGTATATAACAAAAAATTCATCGACAATTTTAAAGGAAGAAAAAAAGAAAGAAAGAAAGAGGCAGATACAGGATATGTGTAATCTTAGTAATGCTGTTCACATATCATCACCTGATTACAGGAAAACACATTTAATTGCACAGGGAATAGGTGCAATCAACTTGATTATTGTGTGATGCATTGTTTTTTTTTATCAGTTGTTTTGATTGCTTTAGGTGTACAAACCCTGAGGCAATTTTCATCTTTAAACTCTATTTACTTACTTAAAAAAAAAAATCGAACTTTTTTCTACTATTCATTCTTCTCTAAAACTCCATCTCCGGCTCCTACAAATCATCTACTCTCGGAGTGTCAGCAAGAATGTGTCTTCATGTTATATTTACTTCACCTGTGGCCTATCTAGTTCAACTGAGTGCTTTCACATCTGTGCATGCATCCATCAAATCTAAGAAACGTTGACTGGATGTGACACACTCTAACCCCTCTGGACCCCTGCCCCTGGTCTCATTACACACACACACACACACACGCAGACACAAATACACACTCCTCCCACACACCGCTGAGTTTCCTGTTGCAGCTGTGCAAGCTGGTGCAGGCGTCTGAGAGCCTTCTCCTGTTTGCGCTGGTCCTTCCATGATTTGGAGGCCACGTTGCGAGCAAACTCCCTGTGCTTGAGGTCCTTCAGCCTCTGCAGGAAATGAGAAGTAAGGGCCATAGAGGGAGGGAGGGAGAGAAGGAATGCAGGGGGTAGCGAGGAAGATGTGAGAGTGGAACAAAGAGGAGAGAGATTACTTTTAGAAAGCTCTCTCCAGGCAGCTGTATTTCAAATCACACACATCAGTCAGCAGTGTTTGCAGATGTTCTCCTCTAAACCTCCTGTCCAATTAACTCCATTCATCTTGGAAGAAAGCATTTTCCCTCCAACACACGGAGAGCAAACACAAGCCAACTGGTGAATAGTAGATTACAGATGCAGTTAAGCTGAGTGACATTAGTGATTTAGTGATGATCGTGTTCTTTTTGAGTCTGTTGGACTGTCATTTTTCTTTTTGCCTGGAATTCTTCAATCTAGTGGCTTGCCACAGAAATTTGTAAAATGTTCAGCCCTTCATCAGCCATCACAGCTCAGTCTGAGAGAACTTCTGATCCAATGAAATCTGCTTTTGAGTTGGAGTCTACCAAAGGCATTGATTTGCTGATGCCGAAATTACACATCACCAAACACAAAGGCACGCCACTGATCATCGGCAAAATAACCATCAGAGTCGCCGTAGATTTCAGTTGGAAAAATGCTGGGCCATTGTATGAGCTTAGTGGTCTGAGGGTGTGTTTGTGACACGCATGTACACAAATACAAAAAACATAACTAAAACCACGACATAATTTGAGTGATTGTTTTTTTGGTGCAAACTGGTGGGTCTTCAACTGCATTAGTGGGCAGAAAAATTAACAATTAGCTCTGTTTTGTGTCTGTGCATCTTTTGTGTGTGCACATGCGTGTATTTGTATGACACCATGTGTCTATAGCCATGGGTGCGCCAGTCCTCTAAGGGAAACAATGATTCATGCCTCTCTCTCTGGTTTACTTTTCTGACACACTTTAATCCCTCCTTTATCCATGCTTGGCAGGTGTGTGTGTGCATGTGCATGTTGGTCTGTTGCTTTTTGTCTGTTTATGTGTGTCTGTGTGCGTCTGAAGGCTAAAGAGGGACTCAGGAGTTCTGGAATAGCTGCAGTATTGTGCACCACCATCCCTCATATTTTCTTTGTTATTCTCTTTTGCTTCCCAGGATATTTTAGCTATCTCAGTGTGCAATCCAACCATGGCTTATAAATTCGGGATTTGTTGTTTATTTCATATATTTGTGAACTTATCCTGTAGTATAAATTGCAATAGGATTACACCACTCTCACTTTTAGATTATGTTACGCTATTATCCACCCATACAGTATGTATCACAAACACACACGCACATATGCACACATCAGATTAGCCCCTCAGACATCAGATTTATTTATACACTCACTCTCTTTCACACCCAGATCTTATGCAGGAGCTGACAGTTGTCAGGTTAATCTCTACTGAGTCTTACACAAGCGGGTGTCTTTTTACATTATCACTCGATGCTTAACATTCCACTGTCAGCTCACTGAAGACAGAATTAAGTATGTGCGATCAGAGCAGCACTTGATGGTTTGTATCTCTTAAACAAACATACATGTTGTAAAGTATAGGTGCTTATGCTTTGCAGATGTGTGAGATCATATATGAATATGTGTGTGTATTTGTTAGAGTGCAGTAAGGAGCTTTGAGGGGCTTTGATATGAAACACATTATATAGGAAATATTAATCATGTTCAAGCAGAGAGACATACATAATGAACTATTGTGGACAGAGCCAAGAAAGGAGAGGAAGACAAGATCAGAGTCATAGTACTGTAGCTTTCCATGGCAATGACTGAGAGCGAGAGCAGTCTATAATAGATGGTATGTATGAAGATGAATACTTCTCCTTCCTCTTGCATTTGCCCTCTACCAGGTTATTGTTCTCTCTTTAAAAGAGGTCCCACTGCAGGCAAACCTGTAGCTATATTTAGAGCCAAACAAAATATTGCACACAGAACCATTTTCTGTGAGCAAACGGCAGATATATTTCTGTTTCCCACTTTAAAGCGGATACTTTTGTCTTCAAAGATGATGTCATGTCCCAAGCAGTGGGAAGTGATATTACTCCTTCTCTCCAACATGCCAGTCTAGCTATGCACTGTGAAGCTCAATCCGTCCGTCAAAGCCTCGATCAATATTCCTTTAGATGTGTTAAGGAGTGCTCAGGCTGAGGCAACTATGGATGAGTCAGAGCTGATTCATATCCACTAGGGCTTTGGAATGAGGGATGATGTATTCTTAGGTAGCATGTGAGGGGCCATGCTAATGGGCTGATTGCTCTTTTATTTAAAAGAGAGTGTAATTCTGTTGTAATGAGCAATTTCTGTAAACAGCAGTAAATGCTGATAGAGCGCTGTATTCAGACATGTTTATCCACGAATCGATGACAAGAAAAGGAGACAGAGCAGACGCAATCAGCTTCCATTCTCCAAAGCCAATACTCCTGCAGGGAAGCTGTCTTCAGCCAGAATTTCATCTGTTGTCTGCTCGGTAGGCAGAGTGTGCATGCATGCCTGTATGTGCGCGTGCTTGTGTGTGTGTGTGTGTGTGTGTGTGTGTGTGTGTGTGTGTTCCTACAGTGCCAGTGGCTACTGTCAGCTCAGTGCCTCATGCAGCTTGTTTCATGTGCCTGCCGCTGGCTAAAACGAAGCATTAACATTGGTCTGCAGTTGCTTCGATTCATTTTCAAAGAACAATGACAGAGGAGGAACAGTCTTACTTAATGTTTATTTCATGTTGCATAGTGTGGGCGTACAGAAGTGGGAAGCGGCTTGGCTTGGTTGAGAAATTGCCTGTGTTTGTGGACGAGTGTGTACACGGGAAGTGTATGTCTCTATGTTTTTGTATGTGAGTGTATGTCTTGGCATGACAACAGATAGCTGTAGGAGAATGTGCTATCAGCAGAACCTTCAGCTTGTTAGTCCAGAGTGGAGGTTGTGGATGAAAATGGATGTGAAAGCAGAATGCAGGAAAAAACCTGCTTCCGGGCCTTTTCCTAATGGTCCATTGCCCTCATCCTGTCCAAACTGGAATAATAGAATCATACTTGAGCTATGACTAATAGCTCCATGTTTTATTTGGTACTGAATATTTATTTTTGTTTTTAAGGAAGTACAAATTGAAGAATAAAGTGAATTTTGTAGTAGTTTATTTATGTACCAGTTACATACAAATCAACTGTTCTAAATATTGAACTTGAGAAAGAAAGATTCTCCATGTATCATACATTTGGGACTTGGAGATTGAGTAACATTTAAATACCGTGCACATTATGTTAATTTTTTTCTGTTTTAATTCTGGTTGCTTTGGTTACTCTTTATTGGCTGCTTGGCTAAGATTAAGACACTTTACTCACCTGATTCTAAGTGAACAAAGTGAATTGTATTTTTTTTATTTAAACAGCTCAGAAAACTTAACATTGTTTTATCATCTTGACACATTATGAATTTTCCTAATTTTATGAGAATTCCTTTGCTCTTAGTTGTCCGGTAAAGAAGATGACTCTTTACTTCTGTTTGGGGTCTCAGAGACCCCAGCAGGAAAACACGGTTAAATAAAATGGGTTTTTTTATATGCTCTATACCTGTGATTGGTGTTGACTGTTCTTTTTACATAGCACCATCCGTCTCAAATCCCAAATATGTCTATTTTTGTATCTCTTATGGGAGTTTTATAACAATTTGTTCATAATGGTCCTAACAGGGAATGCTCTCCAGACATCTCCGAGGTCTGACTGACCCCAAACACAAGTAAAATCACTATCTCAAATAATATACTATGCATGCCTTTATCTGTCAGTAACTAATATATTTGTTCAATAGCCCATATAACATACAAAACATGAAATAGTTCCTTATTTGGTGTAATAACAATGTTTTATGGTCACTTCTGTATTTTCTCACCTTCATCAAATGTGCATGCCCATGCATTGCAAAGGGGTGGGTATCACTTGAGTACATTTCCACTTATGGGTTTTTAATAAATAAATAATACATTTTTTTTATATTGAAATGATTATGTGTACATTTACAGCAGTGGGGTATGGTGACCCATTGTCGAGGCTGATTTTTATATAGTTTTTGCACTTATCTTATTTTACCTTATCTTATCTTATCTTATCTTATCTTATCTTAAGATATCCACCTTTTAAAATGTAAATCTAAACTATAAATGTAGTGCTATGTGTGTATATGTGTATCTGCCTCGAGTTGAGGTGTTCCACTTTCCTGTGTGTGATTTTAAGAGATGATGTAGTTGTCACATTCCTACTGTTACTTGCTAAGAAACTGTACCCAATGGGCAGATTGACATGAATGTGTAACGTAGCTTTAAATCAACACACATAATGCTAACACACCCAAATTCCATGGCAGGAGATCATACAAAAATGTCTGCTTGTGTGACTGTTTGTGTGCTGTTGCAAAAAGGTGTGTATGTCTAGCTGTAGTGCAGGTGCGTCACATGTACCTGTTTGTGTGCATGGTCGTAGGAGTTGATGTGGTTGTCAAACTCCTGGTGTCTGAGGTACTGCTTGTCACACAGCTCACAGTAGAAAAGAGCCTTCAGATCCTCGACTGAGCAGCCCAAGGCCCTTTCTGCACGTTCCTGGAGACAGAGAGAGAGAGACGGAGAGTACGAGTGAGACTGTTGGAGGATTGGGGGACAGAAGTAAGAGAGAAGTGAGATAGATGCATAAACAGAGACAAAATGGATTGGAGCGGCAGAGATAGAAAGCAAGAGGTGTTGGCAGGGGGTGGGGGGGGTCAAAAGAATGGCAGATTGTTAACCGTTTAGAGCAAATCTGCATCACAGAGACATCAGCAGTAATAGCCTCTACATGTGCTCTGCATAAAACTGTTAAACGGCTTCCCATTAAAGTGTGCTGCCTTTGCTGCTGTTGCCGGAGGTTGGACAAAGGCACTGAAGCCCTGGGCTCATGGCAACTTGAGCCTGGGGACACATTTAATACAGCCAATATAATAGAAACCTGTGTATGTACTGTAATGGCAAATAGTCTGTGTCTCACTGCAGATAAAGAGGCAATTGTAGCTGACAGACCAAAGACCAAGCATCTAAAATGCACACCTTAGACTTTTTTACCCTGGCAAAATTGTGCACGTGAAGAAGAGAAAGTTCCACAAATACACACATACATAAAAAGTTGTATAAATAGCACATGGACAGACAGATACACATACACATGCACTGCGCAAATGGCACATGGACCTCAGGGGATAAATCGCTTGTCTGCATGCTCACATCAGCCAGAGGGCTTTTTTTTTTTTTTTTTGGTGTGAGGACAAGCACAATGTTGTGTACAATAGATGCGTGTGCTTGCTTGTGTATACGTGTGTGTGTGTGTGTGTGTGTGTGTGTGTGTGTGTGTGTGTGTGTGTGTGTGTGTGTGTGTGTTCAGGAGTGTGTGTGCATTCATGCCATGCTCTGCTTCAGAATGTAATTTCCCTCAGGCTAGGAGCTGCCAATAAACACTATTGAATTCTGTTCTACACTGACATGATGGGAATTTAATTTGAGGTTGTCACTTCTTTCTCTCCTCTGCTTCTTTCCTTCCCTCTGTCCAGCTACTACTCTTTCTCCCTCTCTCAGCTAGTTTTGTGGCAGCCCTTTCTTCCATACTCCAACACACTCCTTTAATTCTTTCTTTTGTCTCCCCTTGTCTCCCCCTCCCCCACTATTTGCCTTTTTCTCTCTTTCTGGCTTGCTCTTTTTCTGTTTGGTGAGCCCTGGGTCATGCAGTGACAGAGTCTATTGGCCCCAATTTGCTTCAGTAATATGCCTGCACACAGGGACAGAGGTGAGAGGAAAAGAGAGGGAGGATAGCAATGCAAGCAAGAGGAGAATTTACCCCTGCCTGCCCCACAGACACACACACACACACACACACACACACACACACACACACACACACACACACACACACACACACACACACACACACACAAAGACCTTAGGATCACTATCACCACAGAGTCTAACAATCCTTTTTGCACATGCAATCAGTTTTCACATATATAAATGCTATAGCCATGCAATTTTTTAACTGCACACATACACATTTACACACACATGAAGGGAAAAAAAACTGTCCGTCCTCTTTTTTCTGCAGGTAGATAGCTTCTAGGGACGATGGGTGAAGAGTAGGGGAGACTGAAGGAACAACCAGGCTGACAGAACACTCCTATACCTAAATCAGCAGAGAGGTAACTAATATACATTGATCCTGTACTGCTCTGTGTCTATGTGTGTGTGTGTGTGTGTGTGTGTGTGTGTGTGCGTGTGTCTGTGTGTGTGTGTGTGTGTGTGTGCGTGTGTGTGTGTGTGTGTCTGTGTGTGTGTGTGTGTGTGTGTGTGTGTGTGTGTGTGTGTGTGTGTGTGTGTGTGTGTGTGTGTGTATGTGTGTGTGTGTGTGTGCCATGGTATCGATCTGCCTTGCAGGCTTAAGTCCCAACCAGGAAATGATCCAGTCGCCCATAGTGGCCTTCCTTTGAGTGCTGCCGGGGTGAAGAGATTGAGATAATGAATGCTGTGTATTTGTCAACCTTTGGGCTTATCCAAGATTACACCGGAGCTGTGTATGTGCATGTCTTCATATGTGTACTCATTATATGTGTGTGCATGTGAGGTTGTGTATATTTTTGTGTGCCCTCACCTTTGTACTTCCTAACCCTTTCTTCTCCCCTCACCGCCTTCTGTCAGGGTAATTTTTTGAACAGTGAAATATATGTAATGAAAGAGGGGTGTGCATAAGAAAAAGGTGTGAATGCATCAAAGTAGAAATTTGTGTTTGCGTGTGTGTGTGTGTGTGTGTGTGTGTGTGTGTGTGTGTGTGTGTGTGTGTGTGTGTGTGTGTGTGTGAAGTCAAAAGTCATTTCTTTATGTCAAAGGCATTCTGACATGCGATTCCCCCTTTTTCTGCTGGATACTAAAATCAAACATTAGAGCTTCAAATGTATACACCTATATGATTTCTAACCCACAGGCATAGACACACTTGCAGAAATACATCTACACATTCAGCACAGCCACACAAGCACACATTTATGTATGCACAGTCACCCACAGTCTGTCAACCAGTGCTAAATTAATCTAGACCTCAATTTACCTCAGTAGCATAAATCTGTTTGCAGAAAAGGCACAACTGTTATCTGCAGACCTGAATGGACAGTGATTGTTTGCACGATTATGTGTGTGAGTGTGGAAGGCTTTCAATGTGAATGTGTTTCCATGCTTTTTTTTTTTTCTTTTCGCTTATCCTCAATTTGTGGGAGAAGTGCCATGTTATCCCTCTTCATGGCTGAAATTATGCCACAAACAAGAGTCATTATGGACCAAAACTAGAGTTTCAGACACAAACGCATGTAATTTAATGTCTTGAGCTACTGTGGAAATGAACAGGTCACGCTAAAAGTGTTTTACACACGTGGTCTGTCAGCACTTTAGGACGTGTTACTGGAAGCTAATGATATACAATATATTCATGAAAACTCTTCAGAAAGAAAAGATCCCTTGAGGAACCTCGGGGAGTTCTGTGGATGCGATCACACTGTCACTGCCATTGTACCCCTCAAAACTGCCCTCTTGGTTTTTTGGATGTCTGACTTTTATTGCATATAAAATCAAAAAGTTCATCCTTATTAGTAGTAAGCACACTATACAGAGACTAATGCAATTTTCAAATAATCGGAATTCTTTGTCTGGTGATCTTGACATTTAGAACAACTACGCCTATTTATATGCTTCTTACTTTCGTAACTCTTATTAACATCTTGACAGTGAGTTGACTAGAGCTGGAACCTTGTCAGGGACACAAAGAGAAGTGGAATGCTTAAGGACAGGCTTCTGTTTACAGTACTTCTGAATACTAAATACAAGAATAGAATAGAATATAAAGCAAATTATTTCACAACATGGAAGCAATACTACAAAATCAACATAATAATTGGCTCTTTCACTAAGAAAATATAAATCCCAGTGTTTTTGCAATGCAAGTGTACAGGGTCATTTATTAAATTCAAGTGATTGATGTGGTTAAGACACAAAAGCAAATATCATGGAAAACAATGTGAATAAAGCTTAGTTTCACGCTTAGATTGATAAAGAAAGTGGAAAATAGCCAGAGGGCTTCTTTTCATTTGCAGCCCACATGTAAACTTTATGTATAGTGACTTGAATATGTTAAGTGACATTTAATTTTTATATAGTTGTTTAGATTTAATCAATTACTGTAAAATAAAGAATTAAAATAATGTTCAGCCACCTACTGTACTTGTATGAGCTAAATTATTTCTCTTGTCTCACTGGTCACTCTCTTGTTGGTTGTAATTAAATATTGAACAATATTTTCACGGATGGCTGGACTCAACCCAGAGAGTGTGATGGAGGACTTTTAAGGCTAACAGACTGATATTATAGTAAAGTCACTCTGACACAGCGTTTTGAGATTTTTTTTGCCTCCCTAATTTGATAAATTAGAATTTTTGGATGGGACACAATGTGGGGAGAGATAATTAAAACTGGAGACTTAAACAAATGGGATGTCAGGAGAGGCAGAGAAAAAAAAGCTTGTTTACACCTACTAGTACATGATGAGATAACCCCTGTATGCAAGTAAAGTATGTGATTCTGATATAAAATGCTGTAGATTTTTTTTTATATTAACTGCTAGGTAGGTGTGGAGAATTAGATAAATTAGTTTTTGAACTTAACTAAGTTTCA
This sequence comes from Xiphias gladius, assembly GCF_016859285.1. Lineage (NCBI taxonomy): Eukaryota > Metazoa > Chordata > Actinopteri > Istiophoriformes > Xiphiidae > Xiphias > Xiphias gladius. Next base: position 16,025,340 of record NC_053421.1, read on the forward strand.
TTTTCTTACCCCCTTAATCTCACTTTCTTTACGCTTTTATCAATATGTGTGGATAAGTGAATGTGACTGGATCTGCATAAGCAAGTGGTGAGTACTTGTACCATTTGTGGAAGAGCATGAATTTGTGCCTCCTATAACTGATTAAATATGTTTTCTTAGACATACTGAGATGAAACTTGATCAGATACGATAATTGTGATAACGGCATTGCAACACAAGTTTTAATTGCAATCTTGTTCAGTATGAAATTCAAAACATATCCAGAATGGTAAAAAATAGGACGAAACAACACTCAGCATGCATAATGAATCCACGAAGAGAGAGGAAGTTCGGCCAGCACAACTGGTGGTAAGAGATTCTCTGTTCAAATATATTAACTTCTACTGAAGAGAACTTCTCCTGCAGGGGGTAGAAAAAATAAAGTACTTAAAAGTTAAAGAACTTCATGAATGTAGCTAACTGTGAAGAAACTATTGTTACATTAAATGCAGTTGCAGAACTGATACAAAACACAGGCCATACAAGGTTACATGCCTTTTAGCAGTATATGTCTTCATGAACCCTACATAGAACTGTTTATACAGTATCTGTAATATTGGTTAGTTAGTTTCTCTTTGCCTCTGCATATTGTCTGTTGTATGTTATTATGATTTTAAAGATTTTTAAATTTTTTCCAAAGCTTTGCTTCTTTCCAACTGTTAATTGAATCGTGTTGCTGAAAAGTAGTGATTCTTTTATTATTGACAAAAACAAGTGAGTGACTGTAGTTTATTAGATGGTGTTGATGATGTGAAGAGGATGAAGGAGACTCAGCTGACACCGTCTTGATTGCATATAAAGGATTATTACAAGGAGTACGGCGTCAAGTCAAGCACTTGCAGGTCTGCTTGTGAGAGGGTGTGAAGCCGATGAACCACTCTGAAAATCAGTCTCTGTCGCCGACTCTTAAATAGGGCAGTTGTTTTCCTAAAAACTGTCACTAACATATGATTTCAGTTACAAATCATTACCTTCCTTTTCAAGCCATGAGGCACCCTCTGAGGACCTTTGACCTAGGGACTCTGAGCCATGCCTCTATTTTTCAACACATGGTTTCAATTCTACATACACCTCTACCATACACCTCATGACAATCAGCTGTATCGTTTGATGCACCTGTTTATAATTCAAATTATTTTGTGTATCCCCAGTATTTACCTTATTTTATATATACTGTTCAAATTCTGTAACTAATGAAGAAGTGAAGAATGATGACACTATGTTAAAATATTGAATAGCGCTCCAGGTATTTCGTACTGTTGCCTTTCATAAAGCAACACTTGGAGAGTCTAAAACAAGAAAATATCAAGACAATCTGCCTGTATAAAAATTAAATTCATTTTCCAAAGTCTGGTCGGTATCTGATGAGGGAAGTATGCATTCTTATTTCACTGAAGAGTTATATCTCTCCTCTCACTCTTTAAGCTGTGTAACAATGGTAAAAACATTGCAAGCCTGGTATCACCAAATGGCGTATGAATATGACGCCGATTTCCTGAGACATTTCGTGTGTCATCACTACACATTTTTTGCTTCTTGCGTGTCATTTCATTTACACGTAATTCCTAAAACCCCAACTACAATGTTGTTAAATGACATACAGAAAGCTTAAAATGCATAGACATGACACGCAAAATGTCCTCAAAAGTGGCGGGCTATTTATACACCATCCCATGATACCACGTAGCATTGAACATTTCATAACTGTTTATCAAGCCCAATTAAGCCTTTAACTATCTTCAGCTATAAACATCATCCTAATGTCGACGCTGTAATGGATAGAAACAATCCCATTTGTGGTAAAATAACATGATACTATAAAAATAATTCAGCAGATCTGTTTGCCTCCCACTCTGTCCCTCTCTTTCAGCCTCTTTACATGTATCTGCCACTCTGTTTTCTTCTCTGCCCGTCTCTAAAGCGTCCCTGTGATTCTCTCCTCAGACACACACATGCACAAGTGGAGAGAGTCTGGCTGTGCGGTGTGTTTTCTGCCCATTCTTATGTAGCTAATGACAACTGACCTGAGGGCTAAGTTGCTTGTTACTGTAATGACCTGTAGATCTTGCTGGCAGACACATCTGCACACACACACATGCACACACACACACGCACACACAGACTGCCAAACAGAATAGCTGAATGTTAATGAGCTGATATTTGCAGCCTTAATGCATCTCTCTTGACTGCCTTTAATATGCCTCCATGGGTAGTACCCACCCATTTATTCATTTGAAATTTGCGTGCGTGCGTGTGCATCTACATGCACGTCCCAGCCTTTGTTTTTATTTACGTGCAACTGTCTGATAGTGTTTCTGTATGTGTTTGTGTGTCTTTCTTTGCTCCAGATCATTAAAGCCAGTCAGAAGTATGGCCAACACATGAACATAGAGAGACCATAGCCAAAACCGCAGATGTGATGACCATAGATACGGTCATTAGTGTTTTCTTCCAGCCAAAAGAACAGATGTGTTAGTACCAGTGAGCTATGTCATCTCACAAACTGCCAGCAACCTGTGAAAGAGACAATAGACGGGATGAAATTATTCAGAATATGAGATTACAACAAACATGGCAAAGTGCATAGTGTACTCCATCGATCCTGTGTCAGGTGTGTCATGGCTCATCCTGTTTCTGTGTAAAGTGTATGCTTAAGGCTCGACACCATGAATCACCAGTGTTCTAATTCTCTTCCTTTTCTTTCTCTCTCACCGAAATTATAGCCAACTGTTCTGTCTCCCTCTGACCTTTGCATGTTGAGCAGCATGCAAGAAACAAACTGAATAAATAAATGATGAAGAGATTATATTTGCTAATTTGCCCTGTGCCCTTTGTTGCCTTGTTGATATGAGGAGTGCTTCTCCATGGGTTTGATCCTTAAACTGAGGGTCTGCAACCTTTGTAGCAGATGGTTTGTTTATGTTTACTCTTAAATCTGGTTCTCCACTTTAAATTTCACCACTGTGGAACAATATATATATGTGTGTGTGTGTGTGTATGCATATATATATAGATATATAGACTGTATTTTTAATTGTGTTGGCTCTGTACTCAGACACATGGTATTTGAAATGGAACAATGAGTATGAGTTCAAGTTACATCTTCCACGTTTAAAGGAGTATTCCAGTGATTTAGTATTGCACTTCTATAAAATTGGGAGGCTTGCAGGAAGCAGATGAAAAAGAAAAAGGTCATAACTGTAAAGCAGAGGCAGAGACATCCTGACTTTTAGTCCCTGGACCCTACATTTTGCATAATACAACTTAATAGTGTCTTCCAATAGACACTCTCTGCCTGATAAATGCCCACGTCTTTTACACTCTACGCCCCAAATTCATAACACAAGCAGTCTGTTAGAAACTTTAAGTCTCAAGCCCAAGTTCCCAGGGGAACACCCTGATGACACCCCTAGGGTTTATTTAGATTTTAAAAAGCTCTCTTTAGAGCCACATAGGACATTTTACAATTTCTGCAGTACTCCTCCTTGTGGTGTAAAATTGGTGGAGTGCCCCTTTAATTTAGGGGTGTTAACATCAAAATCAGATGAAACGTATAGAAACTGAAGAAGATCAATGGTAACTGTGCAATTCAACTTAAACGTTACTAAGGGCATTGTATTTAACATCTGGTTGCAAGTCTTTTGCTGTCAGGAAGTGGTTGAAGTCTATTGCCTACAAACATTAGCAGCCTCTTGGTAGCTTCCCTGGTAATACTCCGTCAGGCCTGTACTGCAGCTATCTCAGGGATTGTTTTCCTTCGGTCTCATCTTAAGCAATGAAACAGATGTTCAGTTGGACTGGGGCCAGATGACTGACTTCGGCAGTCAAGAACATTATAATATCATTGACCTGCTGCGCTGTCCTAAAAATTTACTATTTATCCAATGCAATTCTGCATATTTACACTGCTCACTCAGTATGGATATAAACACACTAAGAAACACTTAAAGCTGAAAGTACGCACTTTACCTTGTAGTCATTGTTTAATTATAAATCTACAGCCAAAAAAACAGAAAACATGTCACTGTCTAAATACGTAGTGGCTACACAATAATTGCTCCTTTCATGCTCTGTTGACAGTAGGTTAACTGTGTTAAAGTTTTACTGTTAAAAATAAATCTCCTCTGAACACATCTGTTGGCATCTATGCGGCTGATAGATATTTAAGACCTAAACTTAAAGAGAGAGTGTAAAAAAGAGAGAGCCACAGGGCAGCATCATGACTCCATATATTATGTTTGACATATCACATCCAAATATAAAAGATGGTGAAAAATAATGAGAGACGGGTGTTCAAAACCCTCAAAACAACTGTACTGCCTTTTATCCGGGGATACAGTGGGGAGCCTGTGGCATGGACAAATTGCACTGCTCTCCTGTTGAAGTCATAAATCTATGATTAGTCACAAGGCCCAACCAAACAATCACTGAGTGAGAGATCAAAATTTAGGTCCCTGTCCATCACAATGCAAGGCCAAAGAGCCCCTCCACTGATCTGTCCACACCTTCCCTGCCTTCACTCTCTCTATCTCTCTCTTTCTTGCATAGTTCCCCCCGTGGGATTAATAAAGTTAATTTTATTTTATCTTCCACTCCCCATTCAACAGGGCTCCCTTGTTTTAATGGAGTTATTCATGCTCTGTATCACTGATCAATATCACTTATTTGGTTAAACATCTAAAATCTGCCCACCTCTCAACATCCTCCCCCTCTTCTCTAAATCTTTCCATGTACGTGCCATGATGAATATAATGTGAGCTCAGCCTGTGGCTTGTGGCGGACAAGTTCAACTGATTCACCAGGGCAGAGTGTAGTTTAAAGACAAAAAAAAAAGCAGAGGACATCTTACGACATTTTCTCCTCTTGAACAAACATGACCCATAGTTTCTTCCCGGACGTTTTGTGGATAAAATTTGTGTTGGGTGGGATTGAGGCAGAAGCATGAAAGTGTGCATGCAAATTCCTAAAATACCCTGGCGTTCTACAAAATGTGGCCCACTCGGCATCTTTTAATGCATTTCTTTTATCCTACCACTCACTTACTGTGCTCTTCAGAGACTGGCATTTGTTTCTCTAAAAAGAGAAGGTTTCCTTCTCTCAGGGCGCATAAAGGAGAACATCATAAACCAATTACAGGAAGACAAAGGATGTTAGGTATGAAGCACAGAGATGTGAACTTTACTCTTTGTCTCTGCAGTATCTACATATTTCTACACGCATATACTGAAAGTATGCTTTGTATGCAGTCTGTTTTTCTTACATTCCTTGGTTCCTCTTTGATGCTATCGCTCTCCTCTCCCATCACTCCACCTCTCATCTAATTCCCATTTTTATTTTTTATTTTATTTTCAGAGTTTCCCTCAGTCTCTCTCTCGTATCTATTTTCCTCTCTCATGCATTAAAAGCACTTGTCAGTTACGTATGTGTCCTTCCATCTGTGTGCCTATCAGGCTTCTCTCCTCTCTTGCTAAATGTCATCTCCAGTATTAAACGCTTTCCTCTCCCAGCTGGCAGAAATAAAATGGAATTATATGGACCATACACTCTTGACATTTAAATTACAGACACAACTGAAAACCCGGCATGGATAAATGGATATACAGCGTAGTTAAGTTGGTACACACACACACATCAAACACAGGCATTGTACACTGATGTGCTGTCTATCACATTCCTATCTGTACAGACAAGGCTGTTGATTGAGTGCCTCAAAGAGGATTGCGTCTCTATCGGTTAAAGTGATCAAACTGCAACTGTAATCTGTCAGTGTGATGATACAGATTAGAGTTGAAGACAAGTTAAGAAGATGAAGGTAATCAGTTTGGGAAGTGACAGATTTAAAGAACAGGATTAATACTATCGAAGATTACACTCTACACTCTTTACGCCCGGCTAAGTCCCACCAACTGAAAAACTACCAGATGAGGGGCGAGCAGTGCGACAGACTGAGGGGGAGCGAGGACGATGGGTTGCTGTTGTCGGTGAATTGAGGAATGATTGTTCTCTTCCAGGCATTTATGATGCAGTTTCTTTTGAAGCTTCCAAGTGCGGGTGAGCAGTTGTGTGTGTGTGTGTGTGTGTGTGTGTGTGTGTGTGTGTGTGTGTGTGTGTGTGTGTGTGTGTGCGTAGATGTTCGCTCTGTGTGGTTCATCTTTGCCATCAGGGGATAATATGAGTGTGTCCAATAGGAATGAGTGATCTTTTCTCTGGCACATTAGAGTATGAGTGCATGGATGGCTAATGATACTCCAGATGTGAAAGCAGAAACTAACTATTTGCTTCAACACCATCACACTTATACAGGACACACACCAACTCACTGAGCTTGGTGGTGGTGGTGGTGCATATCAGCCCAACTTTGTTAAAGCTGGTTTTTCTGTACTCAAAGACAGTGTAGCAGTTAAGACCCTGTGCTGGCCAGAGGTTGAAATCCTGCCAGAACACTCTCTGCTTTCAACATCCTGCTCTGCCTCCTTCAATTTCTCTGCTCTCCACATCTCTTTCTTTCTCTCAGTGTCCTCGCTATCGTTCCCAACTTCCATCCAGCCCTCTGTATGGCTGCATTAGTATGTATGGCTGTGTAGCTCAGGGTTTAGAGGTTTATGTCTCCTAATAGACAGAGATTTGTCCTGTCACACCAACACCCACATACAGCTTACAGAGAGAGAGGACGTCTCCCTCCACTCTGTGTGTGGAGAGGAGAGAAAGAACATTTATGTTCTTGTCTTATCTCCAGAGAGAAAGATTCCATTTCTGTACAGACATATCATAAAGCATTCATTTGTGGCTTTCTCTTCTTTTCTCCCACGCTTTCCATCTTTTCCCCCCTCTCCAATTCTCTCTGTCTCTCTCTACCCCTTTCTCTTCCTTTTTCACCCGCCATGATTGGATTAAGACCAAAGAAACAGAGTGAGGAGATGAGGAAGGGATGAGAGCTTATTAAGCATATGTGAGAGGTGAGATGACATTAAGCTGTACGAAAAGAGATTGAGGAAGAGGTGTGTGTGTCCATGAGTGCAAATGCGTGCAAGTGCGTATGCGTGTGTGTGTGTGCAGGGCTGGGCATGTACGGCACATTTCTGTATGTATCCTTGCAGAAGGTAGGGTGAGAAGAGGGAGGAACTGAGGCGTTTAGCTGTGGAGCACTTTAATCAAGGGGCGAGCAATCCTGCATGACCCACTCTGTCATCCATTATTGATGCCTGCCTCAGCCAGGCTGATGAATCATTAAGCCACTCATCAGGCCTGGGAATTCTGCCGTCTTCTCGGCCGATGACACCCATTTACATAAATCACACGCTGCTATTTTTTCACACGCTCGCACAAAAACACAAACATACACCGACATACAGTCACACACACACACAAAGTTTATAGATTTTGGCTTGCTTTGTGAGGTCCACAAGGAACACTTTTTCACTTTTTTTGAAAAAACACACATATCTGTCATACCTGGGAGAGACAAGTGAACTCGAGCTGCGAACACAGAATTTACAAGGGGGGTCATACTTTTCACAACAAGTACTCCACAGCTGCAACACCTGCATACTCAGAGATGAAAGACAGTATTTTCCACATCCTCTTGACCTCACAATGTATTTGTTTCGCTCTGCAAGACGAAAGATATATATTGCATATGTAATTCAAACAATCACACACACACACACACACACACACACACACACACACACACACACACACACACACACACACACACACACACACACACACAGCGAAACTTTACATGAGGTGAAAAGAGAGCGAAGCTAGAGGAAGGACAGAGAGAGAAACAATAAAAGTGGCAGGGAGAAGCAGATCTTGCAGAGTTTGTGTTTACTTCTTGCCTCTGGGTTTTATGGCAGAGGAAAAGTGAAGAATCTTAGGGAAATTGATGAATACCCATGACATACAAGCACAGACACACACACACACACACACACACACACACACACACACACACACACACACACACACACACACACACACACACACACATACAATCTGCCCACACATTTCTTCTCATCTTTGTGGGGTTTCCCTTCCTGTCCTCTCCTCCCCTCTCCTCTCTACTCCTCTCCCTCTGTTCCCCTCCCCTCCTGCTGTTTCCATGTCTTCCCATTCAGTGTTGTGACTAATCCTGTACCACAGGGTAAGAATATACCTCACAGCAAGGGTAAGGAGGCCCCGTAGCAGACTCATGCAGAAACGTACAAACACAATCACACTAAAAATACGACGTACACAAACAGACAGAAGAAACAGGCACCTTGCCCATGTAAAGGACGTAGCCAAGGCCTGGTGGATTGTAGCTGGAGGCTTCTTGCAGACCACTGTGATCCTGCCATCCTGGCAGCGCACAGCCAGGACATTTCTGCACAGTGCTAAGCTGAGTGCCTGGCATCTCCAATCTGCTAAACACAGGAATGCTGCTGCTCATGATAATTGCGGTGGGTTGCTCTCTCCCTCACGGCTGATGTGAAGGCTGGTTGAAGCAAACGGCATGAATTATTAGTGCCTGCATCATGGCTCATGCAGCTGGTGGAGGTAAGTCTGATATAATTCGATGCATTGTTACTGATGCATGACCGACCGTGTGCTATCAGAATGTCCTAGTAGGTGCTATCTACTCAAATACATAAACATGAGAGCACACCAGAATTACCACATGAGAGCACGCACAATGTTATTATAATACTACATGTATTTTTGACCCACTCGTGCTTTTGGTGTTTTTTTGTTTTCCTCTTTGTACATCTGAATGTACAAGTGCATTCTGCTGTATAATACAAAAATACACAGTGCACACATAGAAGCAGTTTATTCCCAGGTACACAGACATTTATAAAGTAATAGCTTTATAATGTCCTGTTCATCTCTCTAAATCCTTGACCCCAACACTGACCTTTTTAAATGCTTATTTTTCCCCAGGGCGGTCGCAGAAGGTAGGGCGGAAAAGGTGAAAGGTCAGGGGTTGCTGAGGCAGCAGAAACATAAAAGCCTCACCTTGAGATTCAACAAACCCCAATGATGAAAAATGCTTTCAATCAAATTGGATTTTTATTTTCCATTGTTATTTCATGTCAAAGGGTTTACTGAGAAGCTATCATGACTAAAGAATACATCCCAATTTTTCTAGACATCAGACATACAAATGAAAATTTCGACATACAAGTTACCAATGTATACATACATCCTATAATAAGTTTTAAATAATTTTTTCAGTCTCTCGGTTGTCTTCATTCAGGCTGTAACTTAAACCGGTCTGTGTCAGTGTGTTGGTGCAGTATGCCCCATAACAGCCCATTTTGTGCAAAGCATAGTAATGCAAAACATGAAAGCTTTGATTTTATGTCAACGATTCAGGGAAGTGAAACTTGTTCAAATGCATTAAAATTCCTCTGCGACTTTGATCTATAAATGCAAAGTGCCTGCTCAAGTTCTTTCAGTCACAGTTATTTTTATAAAATGGCTTTACGAACATGAAAAGTCAAAAGGAAATATGATCTGATGATCAAACTGAGGATGAAATCCAAGTTGCTTTATTCAGAAGGAAGCACCTAGGTCTCTGGCTACTCCAGGCCTAGCAGGGCTCTGCTAGGCTCGGAGTAGTTCCCGGGCTTCTTCTGAACCAGGAGGTGCTGGTTCATTGCCTCTCTTTCAGTGAGTCATCTCTCTCCTCCAGAGAAGAGATAATTAATTTGTCTGAGCTGCTCTTAACCCTGTGCTGCATATCAGCAGTGGAGACACACACGTGCATCCAACCACATAGGTGCGAATATGTGTTACATGCACATCCACATGTGAAAGCAAGCACATATGCACAGCAAGTTAATGGAGCTATAATTGTATCATATCTGTTCCTGCATGAAAGCACCAATCCAGGTAGAGCAGAAAAATAAGAAGCAGAGCTTCAGTGAAGTGGATGTTATTGAAAAACCGAAAATTTGACCAACAAATAAAGCTCACACTCTCCTTTCTTCCATTCCTTCAAGGATTTTTCAGCAATATTGCTACTGCAATATTACTCCCATCGCCTACACGCACAAACTCCAATATAGGCATACTGTACACACATGACACACACACACACACACACACACACACACACACACACACACACACACACACACACACACACACACACACACACACACACACACACACACACACACACACTAAGATTCAAAGGCCTAAATGACTGAACCTTTGACCTGCTAAAAAATGAATGGGCTGGAGAGATGAGACAAAAAGCAATAGGAAAGGGAGATAAGAGGAGTATCAGGGAGACGGGGATGAGAGCAAAGGTATTGGCTAGAGAAATGGATGGAGGAAAAGACAGAAGGCAGTGGCAAATGATACTCTGAAAAAAAAGAAAAAAGGCGGAGACGGGGGATGCAGAGTTCAGGCTGCGTGGTGAAAATCAATCAAGGAGAATAAAAGAGGGTAAGACCAAACCTTGAATGAAATATGACATCCTAATGACTGTGTAACAGAAACGCTTTCATCTCCTTCATCTCTCACCAGTCGTCTAGTTTTATCAGTACTCGGGCAATGGTACTCTTTTGATAACTAGGATTTGAGGTTTTTGTGTGATTCTGTTTTGAGTGTCTCTCTCAGTTTCTACCTGAGCTTGTGTTCCAGATGGTTCATCAAACATCCTGTAATTATCAAACACTCACTAATTGTGATTGTGTGTGTTTATCGCTGGTGTGTCTCCAGGTAATTATCTGATGCTGCGATCACTAATGACCACACAGACAAACATCTGTCCAAAGGTAATATCCAAAATGAGAGGTTGGCCATCTGTCGTGTCTGTGTGTGTGTGTGTGTGCATGTGCATGTGTACACAAGTGTTTGATAACTTCTGTGTCAATTAACAACATGCATCTAATATAAGAATCTGCACTTTGCAATTTTTATAATAACATTCTTAAATGAACAGAAACAGCCCTCGCTATTCTTGTATTAACAGACAAACTATTATAAAACAATCTCAGCCCACACTATATCCTCCAAATGTGCTTAGACACTCCCACACAGAGCTCATGCAGATCAACTCGGCCCAACAAACGTCCTTACATTTATGTCACCGAAGCAAATGTTACCTCTCAGACATCAGAACCAAACACTAATAAATAAATACTTCCCATTCATAAACCAGCTCCTTATGTCTGGCCGGACTTTGAGGCCAAATGGAAGCTTGTAAATGTGTACATACACAAGTCCTGCCGGTGAAACATCACCCTGTATGTGAATGAAAATATTTTTTGTATAAGTTTAAGTGGTTGTTCAGTTCATGCAAGTCAGAGTTGTGTGTTTGCTTGTGTGTATGCTGGTGTTTCCAGTGTGCAGCAGATCAAAGACGTAAATAAAGAAAACTGAACAAAGATCATTTCCATCTCAGAGGTGAACAAGCATCTCAAAGCTAGTGAGCACACTTGAGCAGAAGCACAAAGACACTTATACATAGGTAGAGAAATGCGCTCCTACATCCTGTGCCTCCCTCTTCTTTTCCGTCATTCCTGAGGGCATGCTACGCTGTTGTTGAGTGACTGGCAGGTTATGTCACTTCAACCAATGGGTTCATTTACAAGTTACACAATGCAGCACAAACAAACAGAGAGGAAACTTACTGGGTAAAAGAAAAAAGAAACAGCGGTTGAAGATAAAAAAAAAAAAAATCTAAGAAAGCTGAGAATGAGTTTGGAAAAGTCAGAAAATACTGAGGCAACAGAGTAAAGACAGAGCCTTTCCTCCAGGGAACCATCCTGGTTATCAAGTAGAGGTTATTATGCTATGAAGCACTAATGAATTCATTAGCTAAATGAAATGTCAATAAAGGCTTGAGAGAGTGTTAAAATCGATGCCAACTGTCTTGCTCTTCTGCTCTCCCTCCGCTTTCTCTTGATCCTATCTCACCCATCTGTCCCAATTATCCACCTTTCTCCCCAACACACACTCTCTCCGGAGTGTTGAGTGTAAACTGTGATGGAGGACATTAGCGGTAATCAGTGGGAACACTTTGCAGCGGTCAGCAGGAATGGTCCAGTCATACAGGACTTTAGTATTCAGCAGCACTCACCTGCTCACTGTCAAACTGCACCACCAGGGTCCGATGGCTGAGCTGGTGTGTCTGTGTTTGTTTGTGTGAATTGACATTAGACTTTATGAATGTGAGTGACTGCAGCATTACGGACCCTGACTCTGAAATGGCTTTTCCGGCAACACAAAACTCAACAACGCTACAGCTGTTTTGCAGCTTGTACTGCAAACAGCTTTTTATCATAAACTCACTAATCTCTTTCTCTCTGACATTCGTTGAACTTCATAAATGTCAAGATGCTATTACCAGCTTGATCGTCCCCTGGGAGTTCTTTGATACTAAGCTTGTATTACTTATTATTACCAGCATCATTAAAAAGTGCACAAAGATTCCTGGATCTCGTGTTGAAACCCATGAGCAAACTGGCACGCCAAATGGCAAGCCAGTTTGCTCATCTCACCTCTGTCCCCTCACGATGGCTTAATATTCGTAGCTTGACTCACTCTGAACATGGCCGTGTTTTTTTGCAGCTAAATAGTTGTTTCAAGATAATTGTTCAGGGCATATGTTTAAATGCCATCTCATTTACATAAACACTGTTCAGCTCCCTGCGGATGCAATGAAAACACGAGGGCGCAAACGCAGAGTCACATCCACATACGCACTCAAACATGCCAGCGCATTTGCACTCACTTTGACACCGTGCTGTATAGCCGAGGATTCATCCGTGTTCTGCAACGGCAGTGAAATATACATCAAAGTGGTCTTCAGTGGATGAGCAGCTAAGTATGCACACACACATTGCTATAATATTCTACAGAGGGAGGGTTTCTAAAAGGAAGTGGGGAGACAGAGGGAAAGAGATTGGAGGATTTTCAGACAAGAGACAGGAAGGTGTATCAGTTTGGATCTGTCTGAACTGAGGGATGCATTAGAGCTGCATCTGTCCTCTTTGCACACGTTTCTGGTGCTACGTCTCTCCTCCTGTCCTCCCTCTACGCTGACACCAAGAACAAAAAAACCTTTGAAGTGTTAATATGTGTTTGAAGAATGACTCATCAGTGATGATTAAGCACTAATATACATACGGGAACCAAAATTTAGACATGTCCAAGAGACCTATCGCAATGACTAATTAGTGGTGATAAAGTAGTAATGAGCAAAATCCTAATCTAGGCATACCGCAGCATTCCACGGGGAAGCTAACTAAACAACAAAACAGAGAAGTCTTAACAAACACGAGCGGATTTGTTGAATGTGTGTCGAGACAGCTGTTCTGTACAACTCACAGGCGCCTAGTGTTTTCTTAATGCTGCATTGCCTTATCAAAGTGAAGACGCAAGAAGTTACCCCTGACAAATCCCCGTTGTAAAATCCTTTGTACTCCACTGATCTAAGCTAAATCAAAGAGCAGCTACTGTAGCTATTGTGCTGGCTGGCATGGCATTCTCTACAATGGGATGGACAGAAGAAAAAGATGCTGCCGGCATGTCTAACAGTCTTGAAGACGTGTGTTAAACTGATTCGCTCCTGGCTGAAGGACTATGTTTCGCCGAACACAAGGGGTCACTTTTGAACTACTTGGCCGCAGATGAAGCCTGTTTATCATGCTGACAAGCCCATAAATTGGCCCATGTCTAAACTAATATGGATAAATCTGAAAGCACATCTTCTTTTTTTTTTGACCTTCCATACCCACTTAGCAAGCATTTTCCAACACTGAAAACTCTCCGTGTAGCTCTATCTACATTAGTTTGGCCTTGGAGGTGAAAGATGTCCTTCCCTGAATGAATGACATCTGCTGTAAGTCTGTAGCTCGGAGAGAATATGTATTCAACTGTTATTTTTATTTGCCTCTGTTCACATGGAGGTCAGCTACATGTGAGAGAGCTGGTGTGGTTTCAAGCCTCTGCCTGGTAAAGTCTAGATATTCCTTTTGCAAGAAAACTTCTGATGTTGTCTGCTTGAATGGTTTTCTTTGATGCCATTTTTACCTTTAGGGGATATGTATTGGGTTTTTTTTCGATTTGTAGTAGGCTCTACATACTCCTCATTTTCAATGTCAGCTCTGATTTGACTGTTCGATATGACAATTCAACTATGTAATCATAGGCCTTTTTCAGAGACATCATTAATAAAATTAACAATGGCTCAATTTCATTTAGCTGCTTCGATTTCAGGGTCCTGCCATTGTGCACGCTGGCTCAATGGCACACTGTCAGCACTTACTGGACAGGACAGAAAAAATTTGAATGTTATCAAAAACACCTGACCTTTTTCTACCACAAGTCTGCAAAACTAGTTGAGATAACATGGATTAAGATAAATAAATACAGTATTACAATACTTCACAAGCACTTGAGCACATCAGCAAGAGACTGTTAAGAGCAGAGATTTCTCTCAACGGCTTTACTACATACTGTACGAGTACCATTTGAAAATTTTGCCAATATGATACCTGAGTTTTGGTACTGATACCAAGACAATACTTTTTTATGAAGCTTAATTTGGGGAATATATACATGTTTCAAACCTTTTTTATTATAACAAAATGTGTCAAATTGCCAGCTGCGTGTTAAAAAGAAGAGCTTTGCCTGAATAAAATATAGTATAAAGCTGGACGTATCCAGATTTAAAATAGTAAATATATAAACAAAGAACAAGTAATCAAGGCTAAAAATCTCCCCAAACATTTCTCCGGGGCTGAAAATAATGACTGTTTCATTATTGATTAATCTTCCTAATTAATACTTTTTAGATTAATTTATTAGTTGTTCAAAGATGTTAAGTTTAGACTGAAATACAACAGAAAACATTCACATTTGAGAAGCTGGTACCAGCAATGGGTAGAAATGTTTGCTTTAAAAGGTACTTAAATGATTCATCGATTATGAAAACAGTTCCCAGTCAACCTTCTGTTGATCAAATAATCCATTATTCAACTAAAGTCATTTGTTGGTAACTTTAGATACACACATTTTTCGATACTTGATGCTACAGGCAGATTTCAGTCGGTGCTCAAGAAGCATTTGTGGTTTGATACTCATCCCTAAATGTAACTATAATGTTAAGTTTGACAAAATATGAAAAGACATGGTACATTGTAAACAATCATCCATCTCAAACAAGTGTCAAGTATCTTCAAATTCATTTTCGTAACATGCTAAAATGAACAGAAATTAGCAACTGCCTGAAAAGTAGGCAAATGCATTCATCAGTCTAAAGATGTAGGCTAGACATGACTAGTTTCAGTGCGCTTTGAGTGCATCCAAATTAGACCATTTCAGGAGACAAGACTAAACTTGTTGCAGGGGCAATAAAAAAAGAGTATTTTATGATTCTACGATGAATGGGCTCTGAGACAGATGATTCAAATGATCAAATTTAAAAGGGGAACCCTAATTTGTAGCAACTGAGATATATGAAAACTGTATTCAGAGAGTGTGTACAGTAATTATCTCATTTACTGGTAGTCTTTTAGCATCTGTAAATAACTAGTGTGTGTGTGTGTGTGTGTGTGTGTGTGTGTGTGTGTGTGTGTGTGTGTGTGTGTGAGAGTGTATCTGTGGGAGAATCCAAAAATTTGCAAGTACACTTGTGAATATTATTCTTTGCAGTATCTCTGGCACTCTGACCGTGTCTGCTCAACACTACTCGCTCATTCCCATCACATAGTGAGCGCGGGCTGAACATGACAGACTGGTATTGACTTGAGTATGAACACACACATTCAGACAGACACACATACACACATACCAGCTGCTCCGTTCCTCCTTTCTCATCAAACTTGTCATCAGCTCCGCCAGTTTGTCTCGTCTCACATTAAGAGCTCATGAATAATGTGTGATTACCAGACTCTCCGAGCAGCTCCTGAATCTACAACGCACACGCACCCTAATTCCCGCAGTCCAAAATATCATGTACACATTTACATGTAGTCATTTTCTTTAATTCTCTCTCTGCCTTCTCTCTCTCTCTCTCTCTCTCTCTCTCTCTCTTTTTCTTGCACACACTCTTTCTTTGTCTCTGCAAGTGCACACACACACAAAACCCACAGTAAGCAAGTGCACACAGACTGAGAGCCAGTTTGCAACTAAATGCCAGTTTGGTGGCTCAAAGGATCCACGGGCATAAGGAAAAGGTCAGGGAGTTACCCTACTAGGGTGGGCAGGTCTCTCTCTCTCTCTCTCTCTCACACACAGACAACACACACACACACACACACACACACACACACACACACACACACACACACACACACACACACACACACACACACACACACACACACACACACACACACACAGCAAATACTCCCAAGGTAATTAGTGCTATTTTCGGCTGAGCAACTCATCTCCTCCTGAAAGCACCAGTGTAATTTGATTCGTTTAATTCCCATAGCCATACGAGAGAGGAGGCATGAAGGTACTACGGCTTCATGGTTGGATACTCCATTTCTCCTCTTTTTAAATTATTCACATCTACTGTCTTCTACCAAAAAAAAAAAAAAAGTACTTTTATGGTTCAAGAAAAGAAAAGATCATCCCTTGCAAAAATATCTGCCCCTGTCATCCATCTCCTCATTACTGTAGACGACAGTGACCCTTATCGTGAAACTGGCCCAAGATAAAGTGGGAAAAAAGGAAGATCTCACTTGGCTAAAACAGACTCTTTATTTTTTAGCTCCAAGAACGAAACCACAAAGACACAAACACACTATACTCGCTCTCTCGCTCTCTTTCTCTTCCACGCACACAAACACACACACACACACACACACACACACACACACACACACACACACACACACACACACACACACACACACACACACAACACTCACACCTTTCACTCATCCACCAAGACCCGCATGTTCTCCTACCGGTGAATCACTGGTTGCAGTTGGACATAGGGGTCCCCTGAAGACCCCCTTGACGCGCCGAAAGTGTCCATTGTTCAGGTGTGTGGAGCTGATAACCAGGTAGTAACACGCGCTGCACGCCATCCCGGGGCCCTCGCGGGGTTTGGGGCCCATGAAGCGGGTTTCTTCAGTGTCGGTTCCTGGGTTAGTCGGCGGTGTCCCGAAGGACGCCGAAGTCGGGTTCAGCAAGTATGGTATGCAGGTGAGAGCGCGGCGGAGGACGTCTCACTCCTGTCCTCTGTTAGGAAGTCTATGCCTGCATGTGAAAAGGGAGACAAGACGAGAACGGCTCCTTGGGATAAAACTAATACCTGTTTTACGGGATGTGTGTGCATGTGAGTGTGTGAGAGGGAGCAACAAACAGAAAGAGACAGACAGGGACAGAATGAGAGATAGACTGAGAGACAGGGATGTTATACTGACCGAGCTCTGCCGCTGGAGTCTGCGTTTGGCATGCTGTCGTCGGTCAGGCTTAAATAAATGAATGAGCGCCTGTAGAGTGCCAGAGGAAGAGAGGAATCCATCCAGTCCCTGCTTCACACACAGAAACACACACACACACACACACACACACACACACACACACACACACACACGCTAGCTTTCTCCTGTTCACCCTCTCCCTCTCTCGCTCGCCCCTCTTCTCTCTCTCTCTCTCTCTTTCTGTCTGTTATCCCAGTCCACTGGTCCGGTCTGTAAAGTGTATGTAGCCTCAGCCAAGCAGCAGCAGCAGCAGCAGCAGCAGCCCCAATGGGGCTCTCAGTAAAGAAGAAGGGAGCAGACCCTCCAGCAGGTGCGCCTCCGCTTCACGCACGTCGAGGAGGAAAGAAAGGGGAAACATCTGCCGCTCTTTTTCTTTCTGTCTGCTCTCTATTGAGTGGCAGCGGGTTTTAAAAAAATCGCCCGTCTTGCGAATGAAATTCCGCGGTGCGAGGTGGGAGAGAAGGTAAATCCACGCAGAGCTGTCCTGTAGTTATCATCAGGCTCCAGCGCAGGCAGGCTGAAGTGGTTCAGATTCTTTTTCAAGAAGGAAACACACTCACTCACTGACTCACTCATTCACCCCCCCCCCCTCTCTCTCCCTCTCTCTCCTTCTCAACCCCTCTCTCTCAATCGGTGTGTGTCCTCTTCTTGGGGGCTGCACCGAACCGGATTCCTGTCCGCTGTAGACTATGATAAGCAGCCCGTGTCCGCTTGTGAGTCTGGGATAGGAAATCACTTCTGTCCTCGCCCTGCTTGAGTAACTACGAATTGAAGTGCCCCCTCCATCTCTCTCATTTCTATTTTCTTTCAGTGTTTTCTTATCTTTTCTTATCCTTTTTTTGATTTTTTTTTATTGTGCGCCGGGAGAAGGAACGGGGATAAACTTTATTTGCGAGGTGTGTGTCATTGTGCAGGCTATGCCTGCCAAACGGGCCACCGTCAATATGTCTCTCTCTCTCTCTCTCTCTCTCTCTCTCTCTCGTGTCCTCTGGTCCATCCTTACCCCTCTGCTTCTCTCTTCGCCTTTCGAGGGCATCAAAGTGAAAGCGCCATGCTTCTACCAGGTCTCGCAAGGGAGAAAGAAACCTCACTCACTTGCAACCGCGGAGCCGAGGCGTCTGATTACAGATAAAGGGCTCTTTTTGCAGCCCGGCCCGTCAAACTGCGCCGGGTTCCGTCACAGGAGCAACTCGGAACCAGCTGCAGCTGAGTCTCCGTCTGTCTCCGCGGCGTATGGCGCTGTTCAGCCGCGCGGTGCTGAAACGATTCAACTGCGAGCGCCCGCCGCACTGGCACGGCGCGTCATGCATATTCAGCCCGGGATTAGGGTGCCTTTTGTGCTCAGAGTCAACACAGAACGCCACAGACAGCTCCGGGTTTTAGAGGGAAACAGAAAGTGGAAGGACACCGAGGGACAAGTCACAGCGCCGGAGGAGGGTCCACTTTGTTCTCGCTCTGCTCCTTCTAACTTGATGTATGTAACCACAAAGAAATATATATCCTTCACGTTAGCGTAACTTTTTTTTTTTTTTTTTTTTTTTAAATCAAGTTCAAACTTTATTTAAGGCAGGACACCTGTCACTTCTTGTGAAGATGAAACAGGTCTCAACAAAAATACATGACTCTTATAGGCTGCTTATCCTCCCAAGTCGACAGTCTTTGGATTTAGTGCAGCTGTAAATTCAGCTTTAAATCTCTGCCTCTAGTGACTAAATCAAAATAACAGAAAACCTAAGGGCTGCTGTTGTTCGATGCACAGAAAAAAAGGGAACTTCAGCACAACTTTCTTTTATCAAATCTTTTATTCAACAAACACCCAGAGGACGCCTTGAAAAAAAACGTTTAGGTTTCTACCACAATTTCTGAGGCAATTGAACTTTGAAACACTTCTAATACAAAAAGTGGCTCCTTGTACTTTTGCAGCTTTTGCAAACATATTATTCTCAGCAACCTCCTACTCGTTGTTACACTTGCTCCTCTGCAACCTACTCATTCTCTAATTCTACAGTTTTTTCCTACACTTTAACCAGTTTTCGCCGGTCCTTCAGGCCGGGTCCCTGCCACTTCTCAGCCCTCCCAAACCACGGCCCTTTGTAGCTGCCTGGATCATGAACTAGCCTCAGAGCTATGTTATTCAAAGAAAAGTTGCCTTTTGGTTTTTATCTGTCATGATTGAGAGAGTGTCTGATGGTGCTGTTTTTTTATCTGCATTCCCTCCTATTCAAGAGTTTGTTCCCGGGGGACTGTGCAGTTCCCAGTTACAGTAGACACAGAAAGGACGAAGCATGGGTCGGCCTGTACATATCACATTCATATATGAGTCTATTCATCCTCCTCTGTGACACCAAAAAAACCACACGTGATAGTCGGTGGAGTGTATTGTGTACTGTATGGCAATATGTGATGTCGTGAGACTAAGAGAAACCTATACATAAATAGTCGAAATGTTTCAAAAGACCATGGAAGTGTGTACAACATGCAAGGATTTGCTTATGTGTGTGTTGTGTCAGTGTCTGTTCTTGCAAAATTTTTAGTAACCTCAAATCTTAAGACTTAATTAAATCTTTTGATTTGAAGTTTATGAGAATTTTTTCCCTGGATAATATTTTGCATTAATATGTTTTCATGTTTGTGTGCAGTACTGTAGCCAGTATTGAGAACAGTGTGGTCTTACCTTGGTTTTACAGTTGGAACCCGGGGAGTTTACATTCTACATTGGTATATGTTATATTGATATTTTAGAGGCTGATTCCAATATTTTTAAAATAGATTTATTTAATTTTGATTAATTTAAAGCCAATAACTAAATAGATGAATCACTGTCCCGTGAAAGCCATGGATTGGCCATGGTTTTGAATTTTTCAGACAAGATCAAAGATTAAATGTTATCTTACTACTTAGGCTAAGCCATTAAAAAGCCCACTGAATTATGTGAAAATGCATTATCACAAAGCCAAAATCAGGACTGTTTTTCCAAGCCCGAGAAAAGTTGGCAATACATGATTTTCACAGGAAAGAGACCTACATTTTGGGCAAATAAAATTCACAATTATACATGAAAAGTTCTCTGAACAAATATTGAAAATCCAAATGATCAAAAATGTTGGTGTCTGGTTAAGCTTTTTTGGGTAAGGGGTACTTGGACTCACAATTTTTGCTTATCATGTATTTTCTCATGAGTGCGTCATCCTGCATGCTCTTACACAAGGAGCAGTGTTTGTGCAGATTACTCTGCACTGGTTTTGATCTGTCCCTGTGGTCAGCATTATCAATTTGTTGGTTCCCTGCTGCTCTGCAGTCTAAACTCTAACATCACCCCGCTGCTGCAATTCCCTCCTGCAGCCAATGGCCCAAAACTCCTCAGATCATATCAGCTCAACTCCCAAATGACAATAAAAAGTGTCTGGGTGTGGAAAACATGAGTGTGCTCGTGTCCATTTACAGACACCCACGCATACACGTATGAACACCTACAGAAACTTGCACATGTCCTGTGCCAGTGATGGAAACATAGCCTTTATGCTTTTTCTTGGCCACTTTACCTCCTGGGAATACACTTCCCTCACACAAGAAAAAGGAAACCAATTTCACGCAGGAAATTACCTCCATACTATCTTCTGGCAAAAGCTTTAGTTAATGTCTCATGCACTTAAGCACTGCTAGGTAATGTATTTTCTATGTCCCTGCGTGCCACTGAGGGCGAAGGAGCAGCTGTAATGATTGTATCCTGAACAATCAGGTAATGCAGAAGACAATGGCACAAACACCTAAGGCTCCCCAATAGTGACTGAAAAAAGGAGGTCCATTTTATTTGTTAATAATGTTCTAATAATGTCAGGGTTTAGAAGGCACACAGTATGCAGGTGTGTGATGCAGTTTGATTCAGTACTGGCTGTATGTGCGGGGGTGGGGGGGGACTATTTGCACTGATCATCCACAAGAGGAAAACCGTTGTGTATATTTTAAACACTCTAATTCCCTGAAGTACCTCCCCTCTCCCTTGCTCTCTCCCTGCTCTTGGTGCACTCATTACTGTTGGAAATGATGCAGTAATACTGAGAGGAGGGAGGTAGGTGGGTGGGAGAGTCAGAGCGAGAGACAGATGGGGAGACAGACAGAAAGGAAAAAAAAGAGAGCGAGAGAGAGAGAGAGCAGAAGGCAAAGAGGGAGAGAGAAGGCAAAATCTTGGTGGTATCTGTTTTCCCCAGTTGCTGCCTCTGGCTCTTTTTTCCTCTCCTCTCTCCTTATAAACCGCTGAAATATTACAGTTAGGT